>NC_091229.1:2312255-2361724 GCF_040958095.1 Procambarus clarkii
ACTACATGAAATAGAATCGAAATATTGGTAAAAATCAATATATTTACTTAGTATCAAACTACAGGAAAAACGTGAAAAAAGTCACTATTTAACCATATTTGAGGATTTTAACTTCAAATCATAGAGAGAGGTTTCGTATTATTTAGATCCAAGAAAAGACATATGACAATGTTGTTTCCAATACAAATTATAAAAATCAATGTGTTTTCATTAGAATTAACTAAAATGTTCCTGATTTTCCGTTTATATTACCGACGGAAGATGTACACGTAAAACCGCTCTAATCCGGCTGAAACGTCGATATATGCAATAAAAACCGAACTTCTCCCCTTTTCATTATCTTACTCAGTATTTTAACGAGAAACAAATAGTTGATTGAAAATGAAGTATTTACGGTTATTATCTAATCAATTATGTGTTTGCATAATTTTTATCGTATATATATGAATTAATACCCATAGACTGAAAATTCACAAAAACGTGGAAAACGGCAAAATATTGCCTAATTCGATGATATTTTGTTTAAGTCACACAAAGGAAAAGGGGATGATAAACGTCAAAATATTGCTAAATTCGATGATTTTTCGTACGAAACAAAATGCAAGAAAACTTGCTTAAAATGCAATATTATGCGAAATTCTGAGATTTGAAGGCCAAATCACATATCGTGATACTACATGAAATAGAATCGAAATATTGGTAAAACTCAATATATTTACGTAGTATCAAACTACATGAAAAACGTGAAAAAGTCACTATTTAACCATATTTGAGGATTTTAACTTCAAATCATAGAGAGAGGTTTCATATTATTTAGATCCAAGAAAAGATATATGACAATGTTGTTTCCAATACAAATGATAAAAATGAATGTGTTTTCATTAGAATTAACTAAAATGTTCCTGATTTTCGTTTATATTACCGAGGGAAGATGTACACGTAAAACCGCTCTAATCTGGCTGAAACGTCGATATATGCAATAAAAACCGAACTTCTCCCCTTTTCAATATCTTACTCAGTATTTTACGAGCAACAAATAGATGACTGAAAATGAAGTATTTAAGGTTATTATCTAATCAATTATGTGTTTGCATAATTTTTATCGTATATATATGAAATAATACCCATAGAGTAAAAATTCACAAAAACGTGGAAAAACCGCAAAATATTGCCTAATTCGATGATATTTTGTTTAAATCAAATAAAGGAAAAGGGGATGATAAACGTCAAAATATTGCTAAATTCGATGATTTTTCGTACGAAACAAAAGGCAAGAAAACTTGCTTAAAATGCAATATTATGCGAAATTATGAGATTTGAAGGCCAAATCACATATCGTGATACTACATGAAATAGAATCTAAATATTGGTAAAAATGAATATATTTACGTAGTATCAAACTACATGAAAAACGTGAAAAAAGTCACTATTTAACCATATTTGAGGATTTTAACTTCAAATCATAGAGCGAGGTTTCGTATTATTTAGATCCAAGAATAGACATATGACAATGTTGTTTCCAATACAAATGATAAAAATCAATGTGTTTTCATTAGAATTAACTAAAATGTTCCTGATTTTCCGTTTATATTACCGAGGGAAGATGTACACGTAAAACCGCTCTAATCCGGCTGAAACGTCGATATATGCAATAAAAACCGAACTTCTTCCCTTTTCAATATCTTACTCAGTATTTTAACGAGAAACAAATAGATAATTGAAAATGAAGTATTTAAGGTTATTATCTAATCAATTATGTGTTTGCATCATTTTTATTGTATATATATGAATTAATACCCATAGACTGAAAATTCACAAAAACGTGGAAAACGGCAAAATATTGCCTAATTCGATGATATTTTGTTTAAGTCACATAAAGGAAAAGGGGATGATAAACGTCAAAATATTGCTAAATTCGATGATTTTTCGTACGAAACAAAATGCAAGAAAACTTGCTTAAAATGCATTATTATGCGAAATTCTGAGATTTGAAGGCCAAATCACATATCGTGATACTACATGAAATAGAATCGAAATATTGGTAAAAATCAATATATTTACGTAGTATCAAACTACAGGAAAAACGTGAAAAAAGTCACTATTTAACCATATTTGAGGATTTTAACTTCAAATCATAGAGAGAGGTTTCGTATTATTTAGATCCAAGAAAAGACATATGACAATGTTGTTTCCAATACAAATTATAAAAATCAATGTGTTTTCATTAGAATTAACTAAAATGTTCCTGATTTTCCGTTTATATTACCGACGGAAGATGTACACGTAAAACCGCTCTAATCCGGCTGAAACGTCGATATATGCAATAAAAACCGAACTTCTCCCCTTTTCATTATCTTACTCAGTATTTTAACGAGAAACAAATAGTTGATTGAAAATGAAGTATTTACGGTTATTATCTAATCAATTATGTGTTTGCATAATTTTTATCGTATATATATGAATTAATACCCATAGACTGAAAATTCACAAAAACGTGGAAAACGGCAAAATATTGCCTAATTCGATGATATTTTGTTTAAGTCACATAAAGGAAAAGGGGATGATAAACGTCAAAATATTGCTAAATTCGATGATTTTTCGTACGAAACAAAAGGCAAGAAAACTTGCTTAAAATGCAATATTATGCGAAATTCTGAGATTTGAAGGCCAAATCACATATCGTGATACTACATGAAATAGAATCGAAATATTGGTAAAAATGAATATATTTACGTAATATCAAACTACATGAAAAACGTGAAAAAAGTCAATATTTAACCATATTTGAGGGTTTTAACTTCAAATCATAGAGAGAGGTTTCATATTATTTAGATCCAAGAAAAGATATATAACAATGTTGTTTCCAATACAAATGATAAAAATGAATGTGTTTTCATTAGAATTAACTAAAATGTTCCTGATTTTCGTTTATATTACCGAGGGAAGATGTACACGTAAAACCGCTCTAATCTGGCTGAAACGTCGATATATGCAATAAAAACCGAACTTCTCCCCTTTTCAATATCTTACTCAGTATTTTACGAGAAACAAATAGATGACTGAAAATGAAGTATTTAAGGTTATTATCTAATCAATTATGTGTTTGCATAATTTTTATCGTATATATATGAAATAATACCCATAGAGTGAAAATTCACAAAAACGTGGAAAAACCGCAAAATATTGCCTAATTCGATGATATTTTGTTTAAATCAAATAAAGGAAAAGGGGATGATAAACGTCAAAATATTGCTAAATTCGATGATTTTTCGTACGAAACAAAAGGCAAGAAAACTTGCTTAAAATGCAATATTATGCGAAATTCTGAGATTTGAAGGCCAAATCACATATCGTGATACTACATGAAATAGAATCTAAATATTGGTAAAAATGAATATATTTACGTAGTATCAAAGTACATGAAAAACGTGAAAAAAGTCACTATTTAACCATATTTGAGGATTTTAACTTCAAATCATAGAGCGAGGTTTCGTATTATTTAGATCCAAGAAAAGACATATGACAATGTTGTTTCCAATACAAATGATAAAAATCAATGTTTTTTCATAAGTATTAACTAAAATGTTCCTGATTTTCCGTTTGTATTACCGATGGAAGATGTACACGAAAATCGCTCTATTCCGGCTGAAACGTCGATATATGCAATAAAAACAGAACTTCTCCCCTTTTCAATATCTTACTCAGTATTTTAACGAGAAACAAATAGATGATTGAAAATGAAGTATTTAAGGTTATTACCTAATCAATTATGTGTTTGCGTCATTTTTATCGTATATATATGAATTAATACCCATAGACTGAGAATTCACAAAAACGTGGAAAACGGCAAAATATTGCCTAATTCGATGATATTTTGTTTAAGTCACATAAAGAAAAAGGGGATGATAAACGTCAAAATATTGCTAAATTCGATGATTTTTCGTACGAAACATAAGGCAAGAAAACTTGCTTAAAATGCAATATTATGCGAAATTCTGAGATTTGAAGGCCAAATCACATATCGTGATACTACATGAAATAGAATCGAAATATTGGTAAAAATGAATATATTTACGTAATATCAAACTACATGAAAAACGTGAAAAAAGTCACTATTTAACCATATTTGAGGATTTTAACTTCAAATCATAGAGAGAGGTTTCATATTATTTAGATCCAAGAAAAGATATATGACAATGTTGTTTCCAATACAAATGATAAAAATGAATGTGTTTTCATTAGAATTAACTAAAATGTTCCTGATTTTCGTTTATATTACCGAGGGAAGATGTACACGTAAAACCGCTCTAATCTGGCTGAAACGTCGATATATGCAATAAAAACCGAACTTCTCCCCTTTTTAATATCTTACTCAGTATTTTACGAGAAACAAATAGATGACTGAAAATGAAGTATTTAAGGTTATTATCTAATCAATTATGTGTTTGCATAATTTTTATCGTATATATATGAAATAATACCCATAGAGTGAAAATTCACAAAAACGTGGAAAAACGGCAAAATATTGCCTAATTCGATGATATTTTGTTTAAATCAAATAAAGGAAAAGGGGATGATAAACGTCAAAATATTGCTAAATTCGATGATTTTTCGTACGAAACAAAAGGCAAGAAAACTTGCTTAAAATGCAATATTATGCGAAATTCTGAGATTTGAAGGCCAAATCACATATCGTGATACTACATGAAATAGAATCTAAATATTGGTAAAAATGAATATATTTACGTAGTATCAAACTACATGAAAAACGTGAAAAAAGTCACTATTTAACCATATTTGAGGATTTTAACTTCAAATCATAGAGCGAGGTTTCGTATTATTTAGATCCAAGAAAAGACATATGACAATGTTGTTTCCAATACAAATGATAAAAATCAATGTTTTTTCATAAGTATTAACTAAAATGTTCCTGATTTTCCGTTTGTATTACCGATGGAAGATGTACACGAAAATCGCTCTATTCCGGCTGAAACGTCGATATATGCAATAAAAACAGAACTTCTCCCCTTTTCAATATCTTACTCAGTATTTTAACGAGAAACAAATAGATAATTGAAAATGAAGTATTTAAGGTTATTACCTAATCAATTATATGTTTGCGTCATTTTTATCGTATATATAATGAATTAATACCCATAGACTGAAAATTCACAAAAACGTAGAAAACGGCAAAATATTGCCTAATTCGATAATATTTTGTTTAAGTCACATAAAGGAAAATGGGATGATAAACGTCAAAATATTGCTAAATTCGATGATTTTTCGTACGAAACAAAATGCAAGAAAACTTGCTTAAAATGCAATATTATGCGAAATTCTGAGATTTGAAGGCCAAATCACATATCGTGATACTACATGAAATAGAATCGAAATATTGGTAAAAATGAATATATTTACGTAGTATCAAACTACATGAAAAACGTGAAAAAAGTCACTATTTAACCATATTTGAGGATTTTAACTTCAAATCATAGAGCGAGGTTTCGTATTATTTAGATCCAAGAAAAGACATATGACAATGTTGTTTCCAATACAAATGATAAAAATCAATGTTTTTTTATAAGTATTAACTAAAATGTTCCTGATTTTCCGTTTGTATTACTGATGGAAGATGTACACGAAAATCGCTCTATTCCGGCTGAAACGTCGATATATGCAATAAAAACAGAACTTCTCCCCTTTTCAATATTTTACTCAGTATTTTAACGAGAAACAAATAGATGATTGAAAATGAAGTATTTAAGGTTATTACCTAATCAATTATGTGTTTGCGTCATTTTTATCGTATATATAATGAATTAATATCCATAGACTGAAAACTCACAAAAACGTAGAAAACGGCAAAATATTGCCTAATTCGATGATATTTCGTTTAAGTCACATAAAGGAAAATGGGATGATAAACGTCAAAATTTTGCTAAATTCGATGATTTTTCGTACGAAACAAAATGCAAGAAAACTTGCTTAAAATGCAATACTATGCGAAATTCTGAGATTTGAAGGCCAAATCACATATCGTGATACTACATGAAATAGTATCGAAATATTGGTAAAAATGAATATATTTACGTAATATCAAACTACATGAAAAACGTGAAAAAAGTCAATATTTAACCATATTTGAGGATTTTAACTTCAAATCATAAAGCGAGGTTTCGTATTATTTAGATCCAAGAATAGACATATAACAATGTTGTTTCCAATACAAATGATAAAAATCAATGTGTTTTCATTAGAATTAACTAAAATGTTCCTGATTTTCCGTTTATATTACCGAGGGAAGATGTACACGTAAAACAGCTCTAATCCGGCTGAAACGTCGATATATGCAATAAAAACCGAACTTCTCCCCTTTTCAATATCTTACTCAGTATTTTACGAGAAACAAATAGATGATTGAAAATGAAGTATTTAAGGTTATTATCTAATCAATTATGTGTTTGCATAATTTTTATCGTATATATATGAAATAATACCCATAGAGTGAAAATTCACAAAAACGTGGAAAAACCGCAAAATATTGCCTAATTCGATGATATTTTGTTTAAATCAAATAAAGGAAAAGGGGATGATAAACGTCAAAATATTGCTAAATTCGATGATTTTTCGTACGAAACAAAAGGCAAGAAAACTTGCTTAAAATGCAATATTATGCGAAATTCTGAGATTTGAAGGCCAAATCACATATCGTGATACTTCATGAAATAGAATCTAAATATTGGTAAAAATGAATATATTTACGTAGTATCAAACTACATGAAAAACGTGAAAAAAGTCACTATTTAACCATATTTGAGGATTTTAACTTCAAATCATAGAGCGAGGTTTCGTATTATTTAGATCCAAGAAAAGACATATGACAATGTTGTTTCCAATACAAATGATAAAAATCAATGTTTTTTTATAAGTATTAACTAAAATGTTCCTGATTTTCCGTTTGTATTACTGATGGAAGATGTACACGAAAATCGCTCTATTCCGGCTGAAACGTCGATATATGCAATAAAAACAGAACTTCTCCCCTTTTCAATATTTTACTCAGTATTTTAACGAGAAACAAATAGATGATTGAAAATGAAGTATTTAAGGTTATTACCTAATCAATTATGTGTTTGCGTCATTTTTATCGTATATATAATGAATTAATATCCATAGACTGAAAACTCACAAAAACGTAGAAAACGGCAAAATATTGCCTAATTCGATGATATTTCGTTTAAGTCACATAAAGGAAAATGGGATGATAAACGTCAAAATTTTGCTAAATTCGATGATTTTTCGTACGAAACAAAATGCAAGAAAACTTGCTTAAAATGCAATACTATGCGAAATTCTGAGATTTGAAGGCCAAATCACATATCGTGATACTACATGAAATAGTATCGAAATATTGGTAAAAATGAATATATTTACGTAATATCAAACTACATGAAAAACGTGAAAAAAGTCAATATTTAACCATATTTGAGGATTTTAACTTCAAATCATAAAGCGAGGTTTCGTATTATTTAGATCCAAGAATAGACATATGACAATGTTGTTTCCAATACAAATGATAAAAATCAATGTGTTTTCATTAGAATTAACTAAAATGTTCCTGATTTTCCGTTTATATTACCGAGGGAAGATGTACACGTAAAACAGCTCTAATCCGGCTGAAACGTCGATATATGCAATAAAAACCGAACTTCTCCCCTTTTCAATATCTTACTCAGTATTTTACGAGAAACAAATAGATGATTGAAAATGAAGTATTTAAGGTTATTATCTAATCAATTATGTGTTTGCATAATTTTTATCGTATATATATGAAATAATACCCATAGAGTGAAAATTCACAAAAACGTGGAAAAACCGCAAAATATTGCCTAATTCGATGATATTTTGTTTAAATCAAATAAAGGAAAAGGGGATGATAAACGTCAAAATATTGCTAAATTCGATGATTTTTCGTACGAAACAAAAGGCAAGAAAACTTGCTTAAAATGCAATATTATGCGAAATTCTGAGATTTGAAGGCCAAATCACATATCGTGATACTTCATGAAATAGAATCTAAATATTGGTAAAAATGAATATATTTACGTAGTATCAAACTACATGAAAAACGTGAAAAAAGTCACTATTTAACCATATTTGAGGATTTTAACTTCAAATCATAGAGCGAGGTTTCGTATTATTTAGATCCAAGAATAGACATATGACAATGTTGTTTCCAATACAAATGATAAAAATCAATGTGTTTTCATTAGAATTAACTAAAATGTTCCTGATTTTCCGTTTATATTACCGAGGGAAGATGTACACGTAAAACCGCTCTAATCCGGCTGAAACATCGATATATGCAATAAAAACCGAACTTCTTCCCTTTTCAATATCTTACTCAGTATTTTAACGAGAAACAAATAGATAATTGAAAATGAAGTATTTAAGGTTATTATCTAATCAATTATGTGTTTGCATCATTTTTATTGTATATATATGAATTAATACTTATAGACTGAAAATTCACAAAAACGTGGCAAACGGTAAAATATTGCCTAATTCGATGATATTTTGTTTAAGTCACATAAAGGAAAAGGGGATGATAAACGTCAAAATATTGCTAAATTCGATGATTTTTCGTACGAAACAAAATGCAAGAAAACTTGCTTAAAATGCATTATTATGCGAAATTCTGAGATTTGAAGGCCAAATCACATATCGTGATACTACATGAAATAGGATCGAAATATTGGTAAAAATCAATATATTTACGTAGTATCAAACTACAGGAAAAACGTGAAAAAAGTCACTATTTAACCATATTTGAGGATTTTAACTTCAAATCATAGAGAGAGGTTTCGTATTATTTAGATCCAAGAAAAGACATATGACAATGTTGTTTCCAATACAAATTATAAAAATCAATGTGTTTTCATTAGAATTAACTAAAATGTTCCTGATTTTCCGTTTATATTACCGACGGAAGATGTACACGTAAAACCGCTCTAATCCGGCTGAAACGTCGATATATGCAATAAAAACCGAACTTCTCCCCTTTTCATTATCTTACTCAGTATTTTAACGAGAAACAAATAGTTGATTGAAAATGAAGTATTTACGGTTATTATCTAATCAATTATGTGTTTGCATAATTTTTATCGTATATATATGAATTAATACCCATAGAATGAAAATTCACAAAAACGTGGAAAACGGCAAAATATTGCCTAATTCGATGATATTTTGTTTAAGTCACATAAAGGAAAAGGGGATGATAAACGTCAAAATATTGCTAAATTCGATGATTTTTCGTACGAAACAAAAGGCAAGAAAACTTGCTTAAAATGCAATATTATGCGAAATTATGAGATTTGAAGGCCAAATCACATATCGTGATACTACATGAAATAGAATCGAAATATTGGTAAAAATGAATATATTTACGTAGTATCAAACTACATGAAAAACGTGAAAAAAGTCAATATTTAACCATATTTGAGGATTTTAACTTCAAATCATAGAGAGAGGTTTCATATTATTTAGATCCAAGAAAAGATATATGACAATGTTGTTTCCAATACAAATGATAAAAATGAATGTGTTTTCATTAGAATTAACTAAAATGTTCCTGATTTTCGTTTATATTACCGAGGGAAGATGTAAACGTAAAACCGCTCTAATCTGGCTGAAACGTCGATATATGCAATAAAAACCGAACTTCTCCCCTTTTCAATATCTTACTCAGTATTTTACGAGAAACAAATAGATGACTGAAAATGAAGTATTTAAGGTTATTATCTAATCAATTATGTGTTTGCATAATTTTTATCGTATATATATGAAATAATACCCATAGAGTGAAAATTCACAAAAACGTGGAAAAACCGCAAAATATTGCCTAATTCGATGATATTTTGTATAAATCAAATAAAGGAAAAGGGGATGATAAACGTCAAAATATTGCTAAATTCGATGATTTTTCGTACGAAACAAAAGGCAAGAAAACTTGCTTAAAATGCAATATTATGCGAAATTCTGAGATTTGAAGGCCAAATCACATATCGTGATACTACATGAAATAGAATCTAAATATTGGTAAAAATGAATATATTTACGTAGTATCAAAGTAAATGAAAAACGTGAAAAAAGTCACTATTTAACCATATTTGAGGATTTTAACTTCAAATCATAGAGCGAGGTTTCGTATTATTTAGATCCAAGAAAAGACATATGACAATGTTGTTTCCAATACAAATGATAAAAATCAATGTTTTTTCATAAGTATTAACTAAAATGTTCCTGATTTTCCGTTTGTATTACCGATGGAAGATGTACACGAAAATCGCTCTATTCCGGCTGAAACGTCGATATATGCAATAAAAACAGAACTTCTCCCCTTTTCAATATCTTACTCAGTATTTTAACGAGAAACAAATAGATGATTGAAAATGAAGTATTTAAGGTTATTACCTAATCAATTATGTGTTTGCGTCATTTTTATCGTATATATATGAATTAATACCCATAGACTGAAAATTCACAAAAACGTGGAAAACGGCAAAATATTGCCTAATTCGATGATATTTTGTTTAAGTCACATAAAGGAAAAGGGGATGATAAACGTCAAAATATTGCTAAATTCGATGATTTTTCGTACGAAACAAAAGGCAAGAAAACTTGCTTAAAATGCAATATTATGCGAAATTCTGAGATTTGAAGGCCAAATCACATATCGTGATACTACATGAAATAGAATCGAAATATTGGTAAAAATGAATATATTTACGTAATATCAAACTACATGAAAAACGTGAAAAAAGTCAATATTTAACCATATTTGAGGATTTTAACTTCAAATCATAGAGAGAGGTTTCATATTATTTAGATCCAAGAAAAGATATATGACAATGTTGTTTCCAATACAAATGATAAAAATGAATGTGTTTTCATTAGAATTAACTAAAATGTTCCTGATTTTCGTTTACATTACCGAGGGAAGATGTACACGTAAAACCGCTCTAATCTGGCCGAAACGTCGATATATGCAATAAAAACCGAACTTCTCCCCTTTTTAATATCTTACTCAGTATTTTACGAGAAACAAATAGATGACTGAAAATGAAGTATTTAAGGTTATTATCTAATCAATTATGTGTTTGCATAATTTTTATCGTATATATATGAAATAATACCCATAGAGTGAAAATTCACAAAAACGTGGAAAAACGGCAAAATATTGCCTAATTCGATGATATTTTGTTTAAATCAAATAAAGGAAAAGGGGATGATAAACGTCAAAATATTGCTAAATTCGATGATTTTTCGTACGAAACAAAAGGCAAGAAAACTTGCTTAAAATGCAATATTATGCGAAATTCTGAGATTTGAAGGCCAAATCACATATCGTGATACTACATGAAATAGAATCTAAATATTGGTAAAAATGAATATATTTACGTAGTATCAAACTACATGAAAAACGTGAAAAAAGTCACTATTTAACCATATTTGAGGATTTTAACTTCAAATCATAGAGCGAGGTTTCGTATTATTTAGATCCAAGAAAAGACATATGACAATGTTGTTTCCAATACAAATGATAAAAATCAATGTTTTTTTATAAGTATTAACTAAAATGTTCCTGACTTTCCGTTTGTATTACTGATGGAAGATGTACACGAAAATCGCTCTATTCCGGCTGAAACGTCGATATATGCAATAAAAACAGAACTTCTCCCCTTTTCAATATCTTACTCAGTATTTTAACGAGAAACAAATAGATGATTGAAAATGAAGTATTTAAGGTTATTACCTAATCAATTATGTGTTTGCGTCATTTTTATCGTATATATAATGAATTAATATCCATAGACTGAAAACTCACAAAAACGTAGAAAACGGCAAAATATTGCCTAATTCGATGATATTTCGTTTAAGTCACATAAAGGAAAATGGGATGATAAACGTCAAAATATTGCTAAATTCGATGATTTTTCGTACGAAACAAAATGCAAGAAAACTTGCTTAAAATGCAATACTATGCGAAATTCTGAGATTTGAAGGCCAAATCACATATCGTGATACTACATGAAATAGAATCGAAATATTGGTAAAAATGAATATATTTACGTAGTATCAAACTACATGAAAAACGTGAAAAAAGTCACTATTTAACCATATTTGAGGATTTTAACTTCAAATCATAGAGCGAGGTTTCGTATTATTTAGATCCAAGAAAAGACATATGACAATGTTGTTTCCAATACAAATTATAAAAATCAATGTGTTTTCATTAGAATTAACTAAAATGTTCCTGATTTTTCGTTTATATTACCGAGGGAAGATGTACACGTAAAACCGCTCTAATCCGGCTGAAACGTCGATATATGCAATAAAAACCGAACTTCTTCCCTTTTCAATATCTTACTCAGTATTTTAACGAGAAACAAATAGATAATTGAAAATGAAGTATTTAAGGTTATTATCTAATCAATTATGTGTTTGCATCATTTTTATTGTATATATATGAATTAATACCCATAGACTGAAAATTCACAAAAACGTGGAAAACGGCAAAATATTGCCTAATTCGATGATATTTTGTTTAAGTCACATAAAGGAAAAGGGGATGATAAACGTCAAAATATTGCTAAATTCGATGATTTTTCGTACGAAACAAAATGCAAGAAAACTTGCTTAAAATGCATTATTATGCGAAATTCTGAGATTTGAAGGCCAAATCACATATCGTGATACTACATGAAATAGAATCGAAATATTGGTAAAAATCAATATATTTACTTAGTATCAAACTACAGGAAAAACGTGAAAAAAGTCACTATTTAACCATATTTGAGGATTTTAACTTCAAATCATAGAGAGAGGTTTCGTATTATTTAGATCCAAGAAAAGACATATGACAATGTTGTTTCCAATACAAATTATAAAAATCAATGTGTTTTCATTAGAATTAACTAAAATGTTCCTGATTTTCCGTTTATATTACCGACGGAAGATGTACACGTAAAACCGCTCTAATCCGGCTGAAACGTCGATATATGCAATAAAAACCGAACTTCTCCCCTTTTCATTATCTTACTCAGTATTTTAACGAGAAACAAATAGTTGATTGAAAATGAAGTATTTACGGTTATTATCTAATCAATTATGTGTTTGCATAATTTTTATCGTATATATATGAATTAATACCCATAGACTGAAAATTCACAAAAACGTGGAAAACGGCAAAATATTGCCTAATTCGATGATATTTTGTTTAAGTCACACAAAGGAAAAGGGGATGATAAACGTCAAAATATTGCTAAATTCGATGATTTTTCGTACGAAACAAAATGCAAGAAAACTTGCTTAAAATGCAATATTATGCGAAATTCTGAGATTTGAAGGCCAAATCACATATCGTGATACTACATGAAATAGAATCGAAATATTGGTAAAACTCAATATATTTACGTAGTATCAAACTACATGAAAAACGTGAAAAAGTCACTATTTAACCATATTTGAGGATTTTAACTTCAAATCATAGAGAGAGGTTTCATATTATTTAGATCCAAGAAAAGATATATGACAATGTTGTTTCCAATACAAATGATAAAAATGAATGTGTTTTCATTAGAATTAACTAAAATGTTCCTGATTTTCGTTTATATTACCGAGGGAAGATGTACACGTAAAACCGCTCTAATCTGGCTGAAACGTCGATATATGCAATAAAAACCGAACTTCTCCCCTTTTCAATATCTTACTCAGTATTTTACGAGCAACAAATAGATGACTGAAAATGAAGTATTTAAGGTTATTATCTAATCAATTATGTGTTTGCATAATTTTTATCGTATATATATGAAATAATACCCATAGAGTAAAAATTCACAAAAACGTGGAAAAACCGCAAAATATTGCCTAATTCGATGATATTTTGTTTAAATCAAATAAAGGAAAAGGGGATGATAAACGTCAAAATATTGCTAAATTCGATGATTTTTCGTACGAAACAAAAGGCAAGAAAACTTGCTTAAAATGCAATATTATGCGAAATTATGAGATTTGAAGGCCAAATCACATATCGTGATACTACATGAAATAGAATCTAAATATTGGTAAAAATGAATATATTTACGTAGTATCAAACTACATGAAAAACGTGAAAAAAGTCACTATTTAACCATATTTGAGGATTTTAACTTCAAATCATAGAGCGAGGTTTCGTATTATTTAGATCCAAGAATAGACATATGACAATGTTGTTTCCAATACAAATGATAAAAATCAATGTGTTTTCATTAGAATTAACTAAAATGTTCCTGATTTTCCGTTTATATTACCGAGGGAAGATGTACACGTAAAACCGCTCTAATCCGGCTGAAACGTCGATATATGCAATAAAAACCGAACTTCTTCCCTTTTCAATATCTTTCTCAGTATTTTAACGAGAAACAAATAGATAATTGAAAATGAAGTATTTAAGGTTATTATCTAATCAATTATGTGTTTGCATCATTTTTATTGTATATATATGAATTAATACCCATAGACTGAAAATTCACAAAAACGTGGAAAACGGCAAAATATTGCCTAATTCGATGATATTTTGTTTAAGTCACATAAAGGAAAAGGGGATGATAAACGTCAAAATATTGCTAAATTCGATGATTTTTCGTACGAAACAAAATGCAAGAAAACTTGCTTAAAATGCATTATTATGCGAAATTCTGAGATTTGAAGGCCAAATCACATATCGTGATACTACATGAAATAGAATCGAAATATTGGTAAAAATCAATATATTTACGTAGTATCAAACTACAGGAAAAACGTGAAAAAAGTCACTATTTAACCATATTTGAGGATTTTAACTTCAAATCATAGAGAGAGGTTTCGTATTATTTAGATCCAAGAAAAGACATATGACAATGTTGTTTCCAATACAAATTATAAAAATCAATGTGTTTTCATTAGAATTAACTAAAATGTTCCTGATTTTCCGTTTATATTACCGACGGAAGATGTACACGTAAAACCGCTCTAATCCGGCTGAAACGTCGATATATGCAATAAAAACCGAACTTCTCCCCTTTTCATTATCTTACTCAGTATTTTAACGAGAAACAAATAGTTGATTGAAAATGAAGTATTTACGGTTATTATCTAATCAATTATGTGTTTGCATAATTTTTATCGTATATATATGAATTAATACCCATAGACTGAAAATTCACAAAAACGTGGAAAACGGCAAAATATTGCCTAATTCGATGATATTTTGTTTAAGTCACACAAAGGAAAAGGGGATGATAAACGTCAAAATATTGCTAAATTCGATGATTTTTCGTACGAAACAAAATGCAAGAAAACTTGCTTAAAATGAAATATTATGCGAAATTCTGAGATTTGAAGGCCAAATCACATATCGTGATACTACATGAAATAGAATCGAAATATTGGTAAAACTCAATATATTTACGTAGTATCAAACTACATGAAAAACGTGAAAAAGTCACTATTTAACCGTATTTGAGGATTTTAACTTCAAATCATAGAGAGAGGTTTCATATTATTTAGATCCAAGAAAAGATATATGACAATGTTGTTTCCAATACAAATGATAAAAATGAATGTGTTTTCATTAGAATTAACTAAAATGTTCCTGATTTTCGTTTATATTACCGAGGGAAGATGTACACGTAAAACCGCTCTAATCTGGCTGAAACGTCGATATATGCAATAAAAACCGAACTTCTCCCCTTTTCAATATCTTACTCAGTATTTTACGAGAAACAAATAGATGACTGAAAATGAAGTATTTAAGGTTATTATCTAATCAATTATGTGTTTGCATAATTTTTATCGTATATATATGAAATAATACCCATAGAGTAAAAATTCACAAAAACGTGGAAAAACCGCAAAATATTGCCTAATTCGATGATATTTTGTTTAAATCAAATAAAGGAAAAGGGGATGATAAACGTCAAAATATTGCTAAATTCGATGATTTTTCGTACGAAACAAAAGGCAAGAAAACTTGCTTAAAATGCAATATTATGCGAAATTATGAGATTTGAAGGCCAAATCACATATCGTGATACTACATGAAATAGAATCTAAATATTGGTAAAAATGAATATATTTACGTAGTATCAAACTACATGAAAAACGTGAAAAAAGTCACTATTTAACCATATTTGAGGATTTTAACTTCAAATCATAGAGCGAGGTTTCGTATTATTTAGATCCAAGAATAGACATATGACAATGTTGTTTCCAATACAAATGATAAAAATCAATGTGTTTTCATTAGAATTAACTAAAATGTTCCTGATTTTCCGTTTATATTACCGAGGGAAGATGTACACGTAAAACCGCTCTAATCCGGCTGAAACGTCGATATATGCAATAAAAACCGAACTTCTTCCCTTTTCAATATCTTACTCAGTATTTTAACGAGAAACAAATAGATAATTGAAAATGAAGTATTTAAGGTTATTATCTAATCAATTATGTGTTTGCATCATTTTTATTGTATATATATGAATTAATACCCATAGACTGAAAATTCACAAAAACGTGGAAAACGGCAAAATATTGCCTAATTCGATGATATTTTGTTTAAGTCACATAAAGGAAAAGGGGATGATAAACGTCAAAATATTGCTAAATTCGATGATTTTTCGTACGAAACAAAATGCAAGAAAACTTGCTTAAAATGCATTATTATGCGAAATTCTGAGATTTGAAGGCCAAATCACATATCGTGATACTACATGAAATAGAATCGAAATATTGGTAAAAATCAATATATTTACGTAGTATCAAACTACAGGAAAAACGTGAAAAAAGTCACTATTTAACCATATTTGAGGATTTTAACTTCAAATCATAGAGAGAGGTTTCGTATTATTTAGATCCAAGAAAAGACATATGACAATGTTGTTTCCAATACAAATTATAAAAATCAATGTGTTTTCATTAGAATTAACTAAAATGTTCCTGATTTTCCGTTTATATTACCGACGGAAGATGTACACGTAAAACCGCTCTAATCCGGCTGAAACGTCGATATATGCAATAAAAACCGAACTTCTCCCCTTTTCATTATCTTACTCAGTATTTTAACGAGAAACAAATAGTTGATTGAAAATGAAGTATTTACGGTTATTATCTAATCAATTATGTGTTTGCATAATTTTTATCGTATATATATGAATTAATACCCATAGACTGAAAATTCACAAAAACGTGGAAAACGGCAAAATATTGCCTAATTCGATGATATTTTGTTTAAGTCACATAAAGGAAAAGGGGATGATAAACGTCAAAATATTGCTAAATTCGATGATTTTTCGTACGAAACAAAAGGCAAGAAAACTTGCTTAAAATGCAATATTATGCGAAATTCTGAGATTTGAAGGCCAAATCACATATCGTGATACTACATGAAATAGAATCGAAATATTGGTAAAAATGAATATATTTACGTAATATCAAACTACATGAAAAACGTGAAAAAAGTCAATATTTAACCATATTTGAGGATTTTAACTTCAAATCATAGAGAGAGGTTTCATATTATTTAGATCCAAGAAAAGATATATAACAATGTTGTTTCCAATACAAATGATAAAAATGAATGTGTTTTCATTAGAATTAACTAAAATGTTCCTGATTTTCGTTTATATTACCGAGGGAAGATGTACACGTAAAACCGCTCTAATCTGGCTGAAACGTCGATATATGCAATAAAAACCGAACTTCTCCCCTTTTCAATATCTTACTCAGTATTTTACGAGAAACAAATAGATGACTGAAAATGAAGTATTTAAGGTTATTATCTAATCAATTATGTGTTTGCATAATTTTTATCGTATATATATGAAATAATACCCATAGAGTGAAAATTCACAAAAACGTGGAAAAACCGCAAAATATTGCCTAATTCGATGATATTTTGTTTAAATCAAATAAAGGAAAAGGGGATGATAAACGTCAAAATATTGCTAAATTCGATGATTTTTCGTACGAAACAAAAGGCAAGAAAACTTGCTTAAAATGCAATATTATGCGAAATTCTGAGATTTGAAGGCCAAATCACATATCGTGATACTACATGAAATAGAATCTAAATATTGGTAAAAATGAATATATTTACGTAGTATCAAACTACATGAAAAACGTGAAAAAAGTCACTATTTAACCATATTTGAGGATTTTAACTTCAAATCATAGAGCGAGGTTTCGTATTATTTAGATCCAAGAAAAGACATATGACAATGTTGTTTCCAATACAAATGATAAAAATCAATGTTTTTTCATAAGTATTAACTAAAATGTTCCTGATTTTCCGTTTGTATTACCGATGGAAGATGTACACGAAAATCGCTCTATTCCGGCTGAAACGTCGATATATGCAATAAAAACAGAACTTCTCCCCTTTTCAATATCTTACTCAGTATTTTAACGAGAAACAAATAGATGATTGAAAATGAAGTATTTAAGGTTATTACCTAATCAATTATGTGTTTGCGTCATTTTTATCGTATATATATGAATTAATACCCATAGACTGAGAATTCACAAAAACGTGGAAAACGGCAAAATATTGCCTAATTCGATGATATTTTGTTTAAGTCACATAAAGGAAAAGGGGATGATAAACGTCAAAATATTGCTAAATTCGATGATTTTTCGTACGAAACAAAAGGCAAGAAAACTTGCTTAAAATGCAATATTATGCGAAATTCTGAGATTTGAAGGCCAAATCACATATCGTGATACTACATGAAATAGAATCGAAATATTGGTAAAAATGAATATATTTACGTAATATCAAACTACATGAAAAACGTGAAAAAAGTCACTATTTAACCATATTTGAGGATTTTAACTTCAAATCATAGAGAGAGGTTTCATATTATTTAGATCCAAGAAAAGATATATGACAATGTTGTTTCCAATACAAATGATAAAAATGAATGTGTTTTCATTAGAATTAACTAAAATGTTCCTGATTTTCGTTTATATTACCGAGGGAAGATGTACACGTAAAACCGCTCTAATCTGGCTGAAACGTCGATATATGCAATAAAAACCGAACTTCTCCCCTTTTTAATATCTTACTCAGTATTTTACGAGAAACAAATAGATGACTGAAAATGAAGTATTTAAGGTTATTATCTAATCAATTATGTGTTTGCATAATTTTTATCGTATATATATGAAATAATACCCATAGAGTGAAAATTCACAAAAACGTGGAAAAACGGCAAAATATTGCCTAATTCGATGATATTTTGTTTAAATCAAATAAAGGAAAAGGGGATGATAAACGTCAAAATATTGCTAAATTCGATGATTTTTCGTACGAAACAAAAGGCAAGAAAACTTGCTTAAAATGCAATATTATGCGAAATTCTGAGATTTGAAGGCCAAATCACATATCGTGATACTACATGAAATAGAATCTAAATATTGGTAAAAATGAATATATTTACGTAGTATCAAACTACATGAAAAACGTGAAAAAAGTCACTATTTAACCATATTTGAGGATTTTAACTTCAAATCATAGAGCGAGGTTTCGTATTATTTAGATCCAAGAAAAGACATATGACAATGTTGTTTCCAATACAAATGATAAAAATCAATGTTTTTTCATAAGTATTAACTAAAATGTTCCTGATTTTCCGTTTGTATTACCGATGGAAGATGTACACGAAAATCGCTCTATTCCGGCTGAAACGTCGACATATGCAATAAAAACAGAACTTCTCCCCTTTTCAATATCTTACTCAGTATTTTAACGAGAAACAAATAGATAATTGAAAATGAAGTATTTAAGGTTATTACCTAATCAATTATATGTTTGCGTCATTTTTATCGTATATATAATGAATTAATACCCATAGACTGAAAATTCACAAAAACGTAGAAAACGGCAAAATATTGCCTAATTCGATAATATTTTGTTTAAGTCACATAAAGGAAAATGGGATGATAAACGTCAAAATATTGCTAAATTCGATGATTTTTCGTACGAAACAAAATGCAAGAAAACTTGCTTAAAATGCAATATTATGCGAAATTCTGAGATTTGAAGGCCAAATCACATATCGTGATACTACATGAAATAGAATCGAAATATTGGTAAAAATGAATATATTTACGTAGTATCAAACTACATGAAAAACGTGAAAAAAGTCACTATTTAACCATATTTGAGGATTTTAACTTCAAATCATAGAGCGAGGTTTCGTATTATTTAGATCCAAGAAAAGACATATGACAATGTTGTTTCCAATACAAATGATAAAAATCAATGTTTTTTTATAAGTATTAACTAAAATGTTCCTGATTTTCCGTTTGTATTACTGATGGAAGATGTACACGAAAATCGCTCTATTCCGGCTGAAACGTCGATATATGCAATAAAAACAGAACTTCTCCCCTTTTCAATATTTTACTCAGTATTTTAACGAGAAACAAATAGATGATTGAAAATGAAGTATTTAAGGTTATTACCTAATCAATTATGTGTTTGCGTCATTTTTATCGTATATATAATGAATTAATATCCATAGACTGAAAACTCACAAAAACGTAGAAAACGGCAAAATATTGCCTAATTCGATGATATTTCGTTTAAGTCACATAAAGGAAAATGGGATGATAAACGTCCAAATTTTGCTAAATTCGATGATTTTTCGTACGAAACAAAATGCAAGAAAACTTGCTTAAAATGCAATACTATGCGAAATTCTGAGATTTGAAGGCCAAATCACATATCGTGATACTACATGAAATAGTATCGAAATATTGGTAAAAATGAATATATTTACGTAATATCAAACTACATGAAAAACGTGAAAAAAGTCAATATTTAACCATATTTGAGGATTTTAACTTCAAATCATAAAGCGAGGTTTCGTATTATTTAGATCCAAGAATAGACATATGACAATGTTGTTTCCAATACAAATGATAAAAATCAATGTGTTTTCATTAGAATTAACTAAAATGTTCCTGATTTTCCGTTTATATTACCGAGGGAAGATGTACACGTAAAACAGCTCTAATCCGGCTGAAACGTCGATATATGCAATAAAAACCGAACTTCTCCCCTTTTCAATATCTTACTCAGTATTTTACGAGAAACAAATAGATGATTGAAAATGAAGTATTTAAGGTTATTATCTAATCAATTATGTGTTTGCATAATTTTTATCGTATATATATGAAATAATACCCATAGAGTGAAAATTCACAAAAACGTGGAAAAACCGCAAAATATTGCCTAATTCGATGATATTTTGTTTAAATCAAATAAAGGAAAAGGGGATGATAAACGTCAAAATATTGCTAAATTCGATGATTTTTCGTACGAAACAAAAGGCAAGAAAACTTGCTTAAAATGCAATATTATGCGAAATTCTGAGATTTGAAGGCCAAATCACATATCGTGATACTTCATGAAATAGAATCTAAATATTGGTAAAAATGAATATATTTACGTAGTATCAAACTACATGAAAAACGTGAAAAAAGTCACTATTTAACCATATTTGAGGATTTTAACTTCAAATCATAGAGCGAGGTTTCGTATTATTTAGATCCAAGAATAGACATATGACAATGTTGTTTCCAATACAAATGATAAAAATCAATGTGTTTTCATTAGAATTAACTAAAATGTTCCTGATTTTCCGTTTATATTACCGAGGGAAGATGTACACGTAAAACCGCTCTAATCCGGCTGAAACATCGATATATGCAATAAAAACCGAACTTCTTCCCTTTTCAATATCTTACTCAGTATTTTAACGAGAAACAAATAGATAATTGAAAATGAAGTATTTAAGGTTATTATCTAATCAATTATGTGTTTGCATCATTTTTATTGTATATATATGAATTAATACTTATAGACTGAAAATTCACAAAAACGTGGCAAACGGTAAAATATTGCCTAATTCGATGATATTTTGTTTAAGTCACATAAAGGAAAAGGGGATGATAAACGTCAAAATATTGCTAAATTCGATGATTTTTCGTACGAAACAAAATGCAAGAAAACTTGCTTAAAATGCATTATTATGCGAAATTCTGAGATTTGAAGGCCAAATCACATATCGTGATACTACATGAAATAGGATCGAAATATTGGTAAAAATCAATATATTTACGTAGTATCAAACTACAGGAAAAACGTGAAAAAAGTCACTATTTAACCATATTTGAGGATTTTAACTTCAAATCATAGAGAGAGGTTTCGTATTATTTAGATCCAAGAAAAGACATATGACAATGTTGTTTCCAATACAAATTATAAAAATCAATGTGTTTTCATTAGAATTAACTAAAATGTTCCTGATTTTCCGTTTATATTACCGACGGAAGATGTACACGTAAAACCGCTCTAATCCGGCTGAAACGTCGATATATGCAATAAAAACCGAACTTCTCCCCTTTTCATTATCTTACTCAGTATTTTAACGAGAAACAAATAGTTGATTGAAAATGAAGTATTTACGGTTATTATCTAATCAATTATGTGTTTGCATAATTTTTATCGTATATATATGAATTAATACCCATAGAATGAAAATTCACAAAAACGTGGAAAACGGCAAAATATTGCCTAATTCGATGATATTTTGTTTAAGTCACATAAAGGAAAAGGGGATGATAAACGTCAAAATATTGCTAAATTCGATGATTTTTCGTACGAAACAAAAGGCAAGAAAACTTGCTTAAAATGCAATATTATGCGAAATTATGAGATTTGAAGGCCAAATCACATATCGTGATACTACATGAAATAGAATCGAAATATTGGTAAAAATGAATATATTTACGTAGTATCAAACTACATGAAAAACGTGAAAAAAGTCAATATTTAACCATATTTGAGGATTTTAACTTCAAATCATAGAGAGAGGTTTCATATTATTTAGATCCAAGAAAAGATATATGACAATGTTGTTTCCAATACAAATGATAAAAATGAATGTGTTTTCATTAGAATTAACTAAAATGTTCCTGATTTTCGTTTATATTACCGAGGGAAGATGTAAACGTAAAACCGCTCTAATCTGGCTGAAACGTCGATATATGCAATAAAAACCGAACTTCTCCCCTTTTCAATATCTTACTCAGTATTTTACGAGAAACAAATAGATGACTGAAAATGAAGTATTTAAGGTTATTATCTAATCAATTATGTGTTTGCATAATTTTTATCGTATATATATGAAATAATACCCATAGAGTGAAAATTCACAAAAACGTGGAAAAACCGCAAAATATTGCCTAATTCGATGATATTTTGTATAAATCAAATAAAGGAAAAGGGGATGATAAACGTCAAAATATTGCTAAATTCGATGATTTTTCGTACGAAACAAAAGGCAAGAAAACTTGCTTAAAATGCAATATTATGCGAAATTCTGAGATTTGAAGGCCAAATCACATATCGTGATACTACATGAAATAGAATCTAAATATTGGTAAAAATGAATATATTTACGTAGTATCAAAGTAAATGAAAAACGTGAAAAAAGTCACTATTTAACCATATTTGAGGATTTTAACTTCAAATCATAGAGCGAGGTTTCGTATTATTTAGATCCAAGAAAAGACATATGACAATGTTGTTTCCAATACAAATGATAAAAATCAATGTTTTTTCATAAGTATTAACTAAAATGTTCCTGATTTTCCGTTTGTATTACCGATGGAAGATGTACACGAAAATCGCTCTATTCCGGCTGAAACGTCGATATATGCAATAAAAACAGAACTTCTCCCCTTTTCAATATCTTACTCAGTATTTTAACGAGAAACAAATAGATGATTGAAAATGAAGTATTTAAGGTTATTACCTAATCAATTATGTGTTTGCGTCATTTTTATCGTATATATATGAATTAATACCCATAGACTGAAAATTCACAAAAACGTGGAAAACGGCAAAATATTGCCTAATTCGATGATATTTTGTTTAAGTCACATAAAGGAAAAGGGGATGATAAACGTCAAAATATTGCTAAATTCGATGATTTTTCGTACGAAACAAAAGGCAAGAAAACTTGCTTAAAATGCAATATTATGCGAAATTCTGAGATTTGAAGGCCAAATCACATATCGTGATACTACATGAAATAGAATCGAAATATTGGTAAAAATGAATATATTTACGTAATATCAAACTACATGAAAAACGTGAAAAAAGTCAATATTTAACCATATTTGAGGATTTTAACTTCAAATCATAGAGAGAGGTTTCATATTATTTAGATCCAAGAAAAGATATATGACAATGTTGTTTCCAATACAAATGATAAAAATGAATGTGTTTTCATTAGAATTAACTAAAATGTTCCTGATTTTCGTTTACATTACCGAGGGAAGATGTACACGTAAAACCGCTCTAATCTGGCCGAAACGTCGATATATGCAATAAAAACCGAACTTCTCCCCTTTTTAATATCTTACTCAGTATTTTACGAGAAACAAATAGATGACTGAAAATGAAGTATTTAAGGTTATTATCTAATCAATTATGTGTTTGCATAATTTTTATCGTATATATATGAAATAATACCCATAGAGTGAAAATTCACAAAAACGTGGAAAAACGGCAAAATATTGCCTAATTCGATGATATTTTGTTTAAATCAAATAAAGGAAAAGGGGATGATAAACGTCAAAATATTGCTAAATTCGATGATTTTTCGTACGAAACAAAAGGCAAGAAAACTTGCTTAAAATGCAATATTATGCGAAATTCTGAGATTTGAAGGCCAAATCACATATCGTGATACTACATGAAATAGAATCTAAATATTGGTAAAAATGAATATATTTACGTAGTATCAAACTACATGAAAAACGTGAAAAAAGTCACTATTTAACCATATTTGAGGATTTTAACTTCAAATCATAGAGCGAGGTTTCGTATTATTTAGATCCAAGAAAAGACATATGACAATGTTGTTTCCAATACAAATGATAAAAATCAATGTTTTTTTATAAGTATTAACTAAAATGTTCCTGACTTTCCGTTTGTATTACTGATGGAAGATGTACACGAAAATCGCTCTATTCCGGCTGAAACGTCGATATATGCAATAAAAACAGAACTTCTCCCCTTTTCAATATCTTACTCAGTATTTTAACGAGAAACAAATAGATGATTGAAAATGAAGTATTTAAGGTTATTACCTAATCAATTATGTGTTTGCGTCATTTTTATCGTATATATAATGAATTAATATCCATAGACTGAAAACTCACAAAAACGTAGAAAACGGCAAAATATTGCCTAATTCGATGATATTTCGTTCAAGTCACATAAAGGAAAATGGGATGATAAACGTCAAAATATTGCTAAATTCGATGATTTTTCGTACGAAACAAAATGCAAGAAAACTTGCTTAAAATGCAATACTATGCGAAATTCTGAGATTTGAAGGCCAAATCACATATCGTGATACTACATGAAATAGAATCGAAATATTGGTAAAAATGAATATATTTACGTAGTATCAAACTACATGAAAAACGTGAAAAAAGTCACTATTTAACCATATTTGAGGATTTTAACTTCAAATCATAGAGCGAGGTTTCGTATTATTTAGATCCAAGAAAAGACATATGACAATGTTGTTTCCAATACAAATTATAAAAATCAATGTGTTTTCATTAGAATTAACTAAAATGTTCCTGATTTTTCGTTTATATTACCGAGGGAAGATGTACACGTAAAACCGCTCTAATCCGGCTGAAACGTCGATATATGCAATAAAAACCGAACTTCTTCCCTTTTCAATATCTTACTCAGTATTTTAACGAGAAACAAATAGATAATTGAAAATGAAGTATTTAAGGTTATTATCTAATCAATTATGTGTTTGCATCATTTTTATTGTATATATATGAATTAATACCCATAGACTGAAAATTCACAAAAACGTGGAAAACGGCAAAATATTGCCTAATTCGATGATATTTTGTTTAAGTCACATAAAGGAAAAGGGGATGATAAACGTCAAAATATTGCTAAATTCGATGATTTTTCGTACGAAACAAAATGCAAGAAAACTTGCTTAAAATGCATTATTATGCGAAATTCTGAGATTTGAAGGCCAAATCACATATCGTGATACTACATGAAATAGAATCGAAATATTGGTAAAAATCAATATATTTACTTAGTATCAAACTACAGGAAAAACGTGAAAAAAGTCACTATTTAACCATATTTGAGGATTTTAACTTCAAATCATAGAGAGAGGTTTCGTATTATTTAGATCCAAGAAAAGACATATGACAATGTTGTTTCCAATACAAATTATAAAAATCAATGTGTTTTCATTAGAATTAACTAAAATGTTCCTGATTTTCCGTTTATATTACCGACGGAAGATGTACACGTAAAACCGCTCTAATCCGGCTGAAACGTCGATATATGCAATAAAAACCGAACTTCTCCCCTTTTCATTATCTTACTCAGTATTTTAACGAGAAACAAATAGTTGATTGAAAATGAAGTATTTACGGTTATTATCTAATCAATTATGTGTTTGCATAATTTTTATCGTATATATATGAATTAATACCCATAGACTGAAAATTCACAAAAACGTGGAAAACGGCAAAATATTGCCTAATTCGATGATATTTTGTTTAAGTCACACAAAGGAAAAGGGGATGATAAACGTCAAAATATTGCTAAATTCGATGATTTTTCGTACGAAACAAAATGCAAGAAAACTTGCTTAAAATGCAATATTATGCGAAATTCTGAGATTTGAAGGCCAAATCACATATCGTGATACTACATGAAATAGAATCGAAATATTGGTAAAACTCAATATATTTACGTAGTATCAAACTACATGAAAAACGTGAAAAAGTCACTATTTAACCATATTTGAGGATTTTAACTTCAAATCATAGAGAGAGGTTTCATATTATTTAGATCCAAGAAAAGATATATGACAATGTTGTTTCCAATACAAATGATAAAAATGAATGTGTTTTCATTAGAATTAACTAAAATGTTCCTGATTTTCGTTTATATTACCGAGGGAAGATGTACACGTAAAACCGCTCTAATCTGGCTGAAACGTCGATATATGCAATAAAAACCGAACTTCTCCCCTTTTCAATATCTTACTCAGTATTTTACGAGCAACAAATAGATGACTGAAAATGAAGTATTTAAGGTTATTATCTAATCAATTATGTGTTTGCATAATTTTTATCGTATATATATGAAATAATACCCATAGAGTAAAAATTCACAAAAACGTGGAAAAACCGCAAAATATTGCCTAATTCGATGATATTTTGTTTAAATCAAATAAAGGAAAAGGGGATGATAAACGTCAAAATATTGCTAAATTCGATGATTTTTCGTACGAAACAAAAGGCAAGAAAACTTGCTTAAAATGCAATATTATGCGAAATTATGAGATTTGAAGGCCAAATCACATATCGTGATACTACATGAAATAGAATCTAAATATTGGTAAAAATGAATATATTTACGTAGTATCAAACTACATGAAAAACGTGAAAAAAGTCACTATTTAACCATATTTGAGGATTTTAACTTCAAATCATAGAGCGAGGTTTCGTATTATTTAGATCCAAGAATAGACATATGACAATGTTGTTTCCAATACAAATGATAAAAATCAATGTGTTTTCATTAGAATTAACTAAAATGTTCCTGATTTTCCGTTTATATTACCGAGGGAAGATGTACACGTAAAACCGCTCTAATCCGGCTGAAACGTCGATATATGCAATAAAAACCGAACTTCTTCCCTTTTCAATATCTTACTCAGTATTTTAACGAGAAACAAATAGATAATTGAAAATGAAGTATTTAAGGTTATTATCTAATCAATTATGTGTTTGCATCATTTTTATTGTATATATATGAATTAATACCCATAGACTGAAAATTCACAAAAACGTGGAAAACGGCAAAATATTGCCTAATTCGATGATATTTTGTTTAAGTCACATAAAGGAAAAGGGGATGATAAACGTCAAAATATTGCTAAATTCGATGATTTTTCGTACGAAACAAAATGCAAGAAAACTTGCTTAAAATGCATTATTATGCGAAATTCTGAGATTTGAAGGCCAAATCACATATCGTGATACTACATGAAATAGAATCGAAATATTGGTAAAAATCAATATATTTACGTAGTATCAAACTACAGGAAAAACGTGAAAAAAGTCACTATTTAACCATATTTGAGGATTTTAACTTCAAATCATAGAGAGAGGTTTCGTATTATTTAGATCCAAGAAAAGACATATGACAATGTTGTTTCCAATACAAATTATAAAAATCAATGTGTTTTCATTAGAATTAACTAAAATGTTCCTGATTTTCCGTTTATATTACCGACGGAAGATGTACACGTAAAACCGCTCTAATCCGGCTGAAACGTCGATATATGCAATAAAAACCGAACTTCTCCCCTTTTCATTATCTTACTCAGTATTTTAACGAGAAACAAATAGTTGATTGAAAATGAAGTATTTACGGTTATTATCTAATCAATTATGTGTTTGCATAATTTTTATCGTATATATATGAATTAATACCCATAGACTGAAAATTCACAAAAACGTGGAAAACGGCAAAATATTGCCTAATTCGATGATATTTTGTTTAAGTCACACAAAGGAAAAGGGGATGATAAACGTCAAAATATTGCTAAATTCGATGATTTTTCGTACGAAACAAAATGCAAGAAAACTTGCTTAAAATGAAATATTATGCGAAATTCTGAGATTTGAAGGCCAAATCACATATCGTGATACTACATGAAATAGAATCGAAATATTGGTAAAACTCAATATATTTACGTAGTATCAAACTACATGAAAAACGTGAAAAAGTCACTATTTAACCGTATTTGAGGATTTTAACTTCAAATCATTGAGAGAGGTTTCATATTATTTAGATCCAAGAAAAGATATATGACAATGTTGTTTCCAATACAAATGATAAAAATGAATGTGTTTTCATTAGAATTAACTAAAATGTTCCTGATTTTCGTTTATATTACCGAGGGAAGATGTACACGTAAAACCGCTCTAATCTGGCTGAAACGTCGATATATGCAATAAAAACCGAACTTCTCCCCTTTTCAATATCTTACTCAGTATTTTACGAGAAACAAATAGATAACTGAAAATGAAGTATTTAAGGTTATTATCTAATCAATTATGTGTTTGCATAATTTTTATCGTATATATATGAAATAATACCCATAGAGTGAAAATTCACAAAAACGTGGAAAAACCGCAAAATATTGCCTAATTCGATGATATTTTGTTTAAATCAAATAAAGGAAAAGGGGATGATAAACGTCAAAATATTGCTAAATTCGATGATTTTTCGTACGAAACAAAAGGCAAGAAAACTTGCTTAAAATGCAATATTATGCGAAATTCTGAGATTTGAAGGCCAAATCACATATCGTGATACTACATGAAATTGAATCTAAATATTGGTAAAAATGAATATATTTACGTAGTATCAAAGTACATGAAAAACGTGAAAAAAGTCACTATTTAACCATATTTGAGGATTTTAACTTCAAATCATAGAGCGAGGTTTCGTATTATTTAGATCCAAGAAAAGACATATGACAATGTTGTTTCCAATACAAATGATAAAAATCAATGTTTTTTCATAAGTATTAACTAAAATGTTCCTGATTTTCCGTTTGTATTACCGATGGAAGATGTACACGAAAATCGCTCTATTCCGGCTGAAACGTCGATATATGCAATAAAAACAGAACTTCTCCCCTTTTCAATATCTTACTCAGTATTTTAACGAGAAACAAATAGATGATTGAAAATGAAGTATTTAAGGTTATTACCTAATCAATTATGTGTTTGCGTCATTTTTATCGTATATATATGAATTAATACAGATAGACTGAAAATTCACAAAAACGTGGAAAACGGCAAAATATTGCCTAATTCGATGATATTTTGTTTAAGTCACATAAAGGAAAAGGGGATGATAAACGTCAAAATATTGCTAAATTCGATGATTTTTCGTACGAAACAAAAGGCAAGAAAACTTGCTTAAAATGCAATATTATGCGAAATTCTGAGATTTGAAGGCCAAATCACATATCGTGATACTACATGAAATAGAATCTAAATATTGGTAAAAATGAATATATTTACGTAATATCAAACTACATGAAAAACGTGAAAAAAGTCAATATTTAACCATATTTGAGGATTTTAACTTCAAATCATAGAGAGAGGTTTCATATTATTTAGATCCAAGAAAAGATATATGACAATGTTGTTTCCAATACAAATGATAAAAATGAATGTGTTTTCATTAGAATTAACTAAAATGTTCCTGATTTTCGTTTATATTACCGAGGGAAGATGTACACGTAAAACCGCTCTAATCTGGCCGAAACGTCGATATATGCAATAAAAACCGAACTTCTCCCCTTTTTAATATCTTACTCAGTATTTTACGAGAAACAAATAGATGACTGAAAATGAAGTATTTAAGGTTATTATCTAATCAATTATGTGTTTGCATAATTTTTATCGTATATATATGAAATAATACCCATAGAGTGAAAATTCACAAAAACGTGGAAAAACGGCAAAATATTGCCTAATTCGATGATATTTTGTTTAAATCAAATAAAAGAAAAGGGGATGATAAAAGTCAAAATATTGCTAAATTCGATGATTTTTCGTACGAAACAAAAGGCAAGAAAACTTGCTTAAAATGCAATATTATGCGAAATTCTGAGATTTGAAGGCCAAATCACATATCGTGATACTACATGAAATAGAATCTAAATATTGGTAAAAATGAATATATTTACGTAGTATCAAACTACATGAAAAACGTGAAAAAAGTCACTATTTAACCATATTTGAGGATTTTAACTTCAAATCATAGAGCGAGGTTTCGTATTATTTAGATCCAAGAAAAGACATATGACAATGTTGTTTCCAATACAAATGATAAAAATCAATGTTTTTTTATAAGTATTAACTAAAATGTTCCTGATTTTCCGTTTGTATTACTGATGGAAGATGTACACGAAAATCGCTCTATTCCGGCTGAAACGTCGATATATGCAATAAAAACCGAACTTCTCCCCTTTTTAATATCTTACTCAGTATTTTAACGAGAAACAAATAGATGATTGAAAATGAAGTATTTAAGGTTATTACCTAATCAATTATGTGTTTGCGTCATTTTTATCGTATATATAATGAATTAATGTCCATAGACTGAAAACTCACAAAAACGTAGAAAACGGCAAAATATTGCCTAATTCGATGATATTTCGTTTAAGTCACATAAAGGAAAATGGGATGATAAACGTCAAAATATTGCTAAATTCGATGATTTTTCGTACGAAACAAAATGCAAGAAAACTTGCTTAAAATGCAATACTATGCGAAATTCTGAGATTTGAAGGCCAAATCACATATCGTGATACTACATGAAATAGAATCGAAATATTGGTAAAAATGAATATATTTACGTAGTATCAAACTACATGAAAAACGTGAAAAAAGTCACTATTTAACCATATTTGAGGATTTTAACTTCAAATCATAGAGCGAGGTTTCGTATTATTTAGATCCAAGAAAAGACATATGACAATGTTGTTTCCAATACAAATTATAAAAATCAATGTGTTTTCATTAGAATTAACTAAAATGTTCCTGATTTTTCGTTTATATTACCGAGGGAAGATGTACACGTAAAACCGCTCTAATCCGGCTGAAACGTCGATATATGCAATAAAAACCGAAATTCTTCCCTTTTCAATATCTTACTCAGTATTTTAACGAGAAACAAATAGATAATTGAAAATGAAGTATTTAAGGTTATTATCTAATCAATTATGTGTTTGCATCATTTTTATTGTATATATATGAATTAATACCCATAGACTGAAAATTCACAAAAACGTGGAAAACGGCAAAATATTGCCTAATTCGATGATATTTTGTTTAAGTCACATAAAGGAAAAGGGGATGATAAACGTCAAAATATTGCTAAATTCGATGATTTTTCGTACGAAACAAAATGCAAGAAAACTTGCTTAAAATGCATTATTATGCGAAATTCTGAGATTTGAAGGCCAAATCACATATCGTGATACTACATGAAATAGAATCGAAATATTGGTAAAAATCAATATATTTACGTAGTATCAAACTACAGGAAAAACGTGAAAAAAGTCACTATTTAACCATATTTGAGGATTTTAACTTCAAATCATAGAGAGAGGTTTCGTATTATTTAGATCCAAGAAAAGACATATGACAATGTTGTTTCCAATACAAATTATAAAAATCAATGTGTTTTCATTAGAATTAACTAAAATGTTCCTGATTTTCCGTTTATATTACCGACGGAAGATGTACACGTAAAACCGCTCTAATCCGGCTGAAACGTCGATATATGCAATAAAAACCGAACTTCTCCCCTTTTCATTATCTTACTCAGTATTTTAACGAGAAACAAATAGTTGATTGAAAATGAAGTATTTACGGTTATTATCTAATCAATTATGTATTTGCATAATTTTTATCGTATATATATGAATTAATACCCATAGACTGAAAATTCACAAAAACGTGGAAAACGGCAAAATATTGCCTAATTCGATGATATTTTGTTTAAGTCACACAAAGGAAAAGGGGATGATAAACGTCAAAATATTGCTAAATTCGATGATTTTTCGTACGAAACAAAATGCAAGAAAACTTGCTTAAAATGCAATATTATGCGAAATTCTGAGATTTGAAGGCCAAATCACATATCGTGATACTACATGAAATAGAATCGAAATATTGGTAAAACTCAATATATTTACGTAGTATCAAACTACATGAAAAACGTGAAAAAGTCACTATTTAACCATATTTGAGGATTTTAACTTCAAATCATAGAGAGAGGTTTCATATTATTTAGATCCAAGAAAAGATATATGACAATGTTGTTTCCAATACAAATGATAAAAATGAATGTGTTTTCATTAGAATTAACTAAAATGTTCCTGATTTTCGTTTATATTACCGAGGGAAGATGTACACGTAAAACCGCTCTAATCTGGCTGAAACGTCGATATATGCAATAAAAACCGAACTTCTCCCCTTTTCAATATCTTACTCAGTATTTTACGAGCAACAAATAGATGACTGAAAATGAAGTATTTAAGGTTATTATCTAATCAATTATGTGTTTGCATAATTTTTATCGTATATATATGAAATAATACCCATAGAGTAAAAATTCACAAAAACGTGGAAAAACCGCAAAATATTGCCTAATTCGATGATATTTTGTTTAAATCAAATAAAGGAAAAGGGGATGATAAACGTCAAAATATTGCTAAATTCGATGATTTTTCGTACGAAACAAAAGGCAAGAAAACTTGCTTAAAATGCAATATTATGCGAAATTATGAGATTTGAAGGCCAAATCACATATCGTGATACTACATGAATTAGAATCTAAATATTGGTAAAAATGAATATATTTACGTAGTATCAAACTACATGAAAAACGTGAAAAAAGTCACTATTTAACCATATTTGAGGATTTTAACTTCAAATCATAGAGCGAGGTTTCGTATTATTTAGATCCAAGAATAGACATATGACAATGTTGTTTCCAATACAAATGATAAAAATCAATGTGTTTTCATTAGAATTAACTAAAATGTTCCTGATTTTTCGTTTATATTACCGAGGGAAGATGTACACGTAAAACCGCTCTAATCCGGCTGAAACGTCGATATATGCAATAAAAACCGAACTTCTTCCCTTTTCAATATCTTACTCAATATTTTAACGAGAAACAAATAGATAATTGAAAATGAAGTATTTAAGGTTATTATCTAATCAATTATGTGTTTGCATCATTTTTATTGTATATATATGAATTAATACCCATAGACTGAAAATTCACAAAAACGTGGAAAACGGCAAAATATTGCCTAATTCGATGATATTTTGTTTAAGTCACATAAAGGAAAAGGGGATGATAAACGTCAAAATATTGCTAAATTCGATGATTTTTCGTACGAAACAAAATGCAAGAAAACTTGCTTAAAATGCATTATTATGCGAAATTCTGAGATTTGAAGGCCAAATCACATATCGTGATACTACATGAAATAGAATCGAAATATTGGTAAAAATCAATATATTTACGTAGTATCAAACTACAGGAAAAACGTGAAAAAAGTCACTATTTAACCATATTTGAGGATTTTAACTTCAAATCATAGAGAGAGGTTTCGTATTATTTAGATCCAAGAAAAGACATATGACAATGTTGTTTCCAATACAAATTATAAAAATCAATGTGTTTTCATTAGAATTAACTAAAATGTTCCTGATTTTCCGTTTATATTACCGACGGAAGATGTACACGTAAAACCGCTCTAATCCGGCTGAAACGTCGATATATGCAATAAAAACCGAACTTCTCCCCTTTTCATTATCTTACTCAGTATTTTAACGAGAAACAAATAGTTGATTGAAAATGAAGTATTTACGGTTATTATCTAATCAATTATGTGTTTGCATAATTTTTATCGTATATATATGAATTAATACCCATAGACTGAAAATTCACAAAAACGTGGAAAACGGCAAAATATTGCCTAATTCGATGATATTTTGTTTAAGTCACACAAAGGAAAAGGGGATGATAAACGTCAAAATATTGCTAAATTCGATGATTTTTCGTACGAAACAAAATGCAAGAAAACTTGCTTAAAATGCAATATTATGCGAAAATCTGAGATTTGAAGGCCAAATCACATATCGTGATACTACATGAAATAGAATCGAAATATTGGTAAAACTCAATATATTTACGTAGTATCAAACTACATGAAAAACGTGAAAAAGTCACTATTTAACCATATTTGAGGATTTTAACTTCAAATCATAGAGAGAGGTTTCATATTATTTAGATCCAAGAAAAGATATATGACAATGTTGTTTCCAATACAAATGATAAAAATGAATGTGTTTTCATTAGAATTAACTAAAATGTTCCTGATTTTCGTTTATATTACCGAGGGAAGATGTACACGTAAAACCGCTCTAATCTGGCTGAAACGTCGATATATGCAATAAAAACCGAACTTCTCCCCTTTTCAATATCTTACTCAGTATTTTACGAGAAACAAATAGATGACTGAAAATGAAGTATTTAAGGTTATTATCTAATCAATTATGTGTTTGCATAATTTTTATCGTATATATGAAATAATACCCATAAAGTGAAAATTCACAAAAACGTGGAAAAACCGCAAAATATTGCCTAATTCGATGATATTTTGTTTAAATCAAATAAAGGAAAAGGGGATGATAAACGTCAAAATATTGCTAAATTCGATGATTTTTCGTACGAAACAAAAGGCAAGAAAACTTGCTTAAAATGCAATATTATGCGAAATTCTGAGATTTGAAGGCCAAATCACATATCGTGATACTACATGAAATTGAATCTAAATATTGGTAAAATGAATATATTTACGTAGTATCAAAGTACATGAAAAACGTGAAAAAAAGTCACTATTTAACCATATTTGAGGATTTTAACTTCAAATCATAGAGCGAGGTTTCGTATTATTTAGATCCAAGAAAAGACATATGACAATGTTGTTTCCAATACAAATGATAAAAATCAATGTTTTTTCATAAGTATTAACTAAAATGTTCCTGATTTTCCGTTTGTATTACCGATGGAAGATGTACACGAAAATCGCTCTATTCCGGCTGAAACGTCGATATATGCAATAAAAACCGAACTTCTCCCCTTTTCAATATCTTACTCAGTATTTTAACGAGAAACAAATAGATGATTGAAAATGAAGTATTTAAGGTTATTACCTAATCAATTATGCGTTTGCGTCATTTTTATCGTATATATATGAATTAATACCCATAGACTGAAAATTCACAAAAACGTGGAAAACGGCAAAATATTGCCTAATTCGATGATATTTTGTTTAAGTCACATAAAGGAAAAGGGGATGATAAACGTCAAAATATTGCTAAATTCGATGATTTTTCGTACGAAACAAAAGGCAAGAAAACTTGCTTAAAATGCAATATTATGCGAAATTCTGAGATTTGAAGGCCAAATCACATATCGTGATACTACATGAAATAGAATCTAAATATTGGTAAAAATGAATATATTTACGTAGTATCAAAGTACATGAAAAAACGTGAAAAAAGTCACTATTTAACCATATTTGAGGATTTTAACTTCAAATCATAGAGCGAGGTGTCGTATTATTTAGATCCAAGAAAAGACATATGACAATGTTGTTTCCAATACAAATGATAAAAATCAATGTTTTTTCATAAGTATTAACTAAAATGTTCCTGATTTTCCGTTTGTATTACCGATGGAAGATGTACACGTAAAACCGCTCTAATCCGGCTGAAACGTCGATATATGCAATAAAAACCGAACTTCTTCCCTTTTCAATATCTTACTCAGTATTTTAACGAGAAACAAATAGATAATTTAAAATGAAGTATTTAAGGTTATTATCTAATCAATTATGTGTTTGCATCATTTTTATTGTATATATGTGAATTAATACCCATAGACTGAAAATTCACAAAAACGTGGAAAACGGCAAAATATTGCCTAATTCGATGATATTTTGTTTAAGTCACATAAAGGAAAAGGGGATGATAAACGTCAAAATATTGCTAAATTCGATGATTTTTCGTACGAAACAAAATGCAAGAAAACTTGCTTAAAATGCATTATTATGCGAAATTCTGAGATTTGAAGGCCAAATCACATATCGTGATACTACATGAAATAGGATCGAAATATTGGTAAAAATCAATATATTTACGTAGTATCAAACTACAGGAAAAACGTGAAAAAAGTCACTATTTAACCATATTTGAGGATTTTAACTTCAAATCATAGAGAGAGGTTTCGTATTATTTAGATCCAAGAAAAGACATATGACAATGTTGTTTCCAATACAAATTATAAAAATCAATGTGTTTTCATTAGAATTAACTAAAATGTTCCTGATTTTCCGTTTATATTACCGACGGAAGATGTACACGTAAAACCGCTCTAATCCGGCTGAAACGTCGATATATGCAATAAAAACCGAACTTCTCCCCTTTTCATTATCTTACTCAGTATTTTAACGAGAAACGAATAGTTGATTGAAAATGAAGTATTTACGGTTATTATCTAATCAATTATGTGTTTGCATAATTTTTATCGTATATATATGAATTAATACCCATAGACTGAAAATTCACAAAAACGTGGAAAACGGCAAAATATTGCCTAATTCGATGATATTTTGTTTAAGTCACATAAAGGAAAATGGGATGATAAACGTCAAAATATTGCTAAATTCGATGATTTTTCGTACGAAACAAAAGGCAAGAAAACTTGCTTAAAATGCAATATTATGCGAAATTCTGAGATTTGAAGGCCAAATCACATATCGTGATACTACATGAAATAGAATCGAAATATTGGTAAAAATGAATATATTTACGTAATATCAAACTACATGAAAAACGTGAAAAAAGTCAATATTTAACCATATTTGAGGATTTTAACTTCAAATCATAGAGAGAGGTTTCATATTATTTAGATCCAAGAAAAGATATATGACAATGTTGTTTCCAATACAAATGATAAAAATGAATGTGTTTTCATTAGAATTAACTAAAATGTTCCTGATTTTCGTTTATATTACCGAGGGAAGATGTACACGTAAAACCGCTCTAATCTGGCTGAAACGTCGATATATGCAATAAAAACCGAACTTCTCCCCTTTTCAATATCTTACTCAGTATTTTACGAGAAACAAATAGATGACTGAAAATGAAGTATTTAAGGTTATTATCTAATCAATTATGTGTTTGCATAATTTTTATCGTATATATATGAAATAATACCCATAGAGTGAAAATTCACAAAAACGTGGAAAAACCGCAAAATATTGCCTAATTCGATGATATTTTGTTTAAATCAAATAAAGGAAAAGGGGATGATAAACGTCAAAATATTGCTAAATTCGATGATTTTCGTACGAAACAAAAGGCAAGAAAACTTGCTTAAAATGCAATATTATGCGAAATTCTGAGATTTGAAGGCCAAATCACATATCGTGATACTACATGAAATAGAATCTAAATATTGGTAAAAATGAATATATTTACGTAGTATCAAAGTACATGAAAAACGTGAAAAAAGTCACTATTTAACCATATTTGAGGATTTTAACTTCAAATCATAGAGCGAGGTTTCGTATTATTTAGATCCAAGAAAAGACATATGACAATGTTGTTTCCAATACAAATGATAAAAATCAATGTTTTTTCATAAGTATTAACTAAAATGTTCCTGATTTTCCGTTTGTATTACCGATGGAAGATGTACACGAAAATCGCTCTATTCCGGCTGAAACGTCGATATATGCAATAAAAACAGAACTTCTCCCCTTTTCAATATCTTACTCAGTATTTTAACGAGAAACAAATAGATGATTGAAAATGAAGTATTTAAGGTTATTACCTAATCAATTATGTGTTTGCGTCATTTTTATCGTATATATATGAATTAATACCCATAGACTGAAAATTCACAAAAACGTGGAAAACGGCAAAATATTGCCTAATTCGATGATATTTTGTTTAAGTCACACAAAGGAAAAGGGGATGATAAACGTCAAAATATTGCTAAATTCGATGATTTTTCGTACGAAACAAAAGGCAAGAAAACTTGCTTAAAATGCAATATTATGCGAAATTCTGAGATTTGAAGGCCAAATCACATATCGTGATACTACATGAAATAGAATCGAAATATTGGTAAAAATGAATATATTTACGTAATATCAAACTACATGAAAAACGTGAAAAAAGTCAATATATAACCATATTTGAGGATTTTAACTTCAAATCATAGAGAGAGGTTTCATATTATTTAGATCCAAGAAAAGATATATGACAATGTTGTTTCCAATACAAATGATAAAAATGAATGTGTTTTCATTAGAATTAACTAAAATGTTCCTGATTTTCGTTTATATTACCGAGGGAAGATGTACACGTAAAACCGCTCTAATCTGGCTGAAACGTCGATATATGCAATAAAAACCGAACTTCTCCCCTTTTTAATATCTTACTCAGTATTTTACGAGAAACAAATAGATGACTGAAAATGACGTATTTAAGGTTATTATCTAATCAATTATGTGTTTGCATAATTTTTATCGTATATATATGAAATAATACCCATAGAGTGAAAATTCACAAAAACGTGGAAAAACGGCAAAATATTGCCTAATTCGATGATATTTTGTTTAAATCAAATAAAGGAAAAGGGGATGATAAACGTCAAAATATTGCTAAATTCGATGATTTTTCGTACGAAACAAAAGGCAAGAAAACTTGCTTAAAATGCAATATTATGCGAAATTCTGAGATTTGAAGGCCAAATCACATATCGTGATACTACATGAAATAGAATCTAAATATTGGTAAAAATGAATATATTTACGTAGTATCAAACTACATGAAAAACGTGAAAAAAGTCACTATTTAACCATATTTGAGGATTTTAACTTCAAATCATAGAGCGAGGTTTCGTATTATTTAGATCCAAGAAAAGACATATGACAATGTTGTTTCCAATACAAATGATAAAAATCAATGTTTTTTCATAAGTATTAACTAAAATGTTCCTGATTTTCCGTTTGTATTACCGATGGAAGATGTACACGAAAATCGCTCTATTCCGGCTGAAACGTCGATATATGCAAAAAAAACAGAACTTCTCCCCTTTTCAATATCTTACTCAGTATTTTAACGAGAAACAAATAGATGATTGAAAATGAAGTATTTAAGGTTATTACCTAATCAATTATGTGTTTGCGTCATTTTTATCGTATATATATGAATTAATACCCATAGACTGAAAATTCACAAAAACGTGGAAAACGGCAAAATATTGCCTAATTCGATGATATTTTGTTTAAGTCACATAAAGGAAAAGGGGATGATAAACGTCAAAATATTGCTAAATTCGATGATTTTTCGTACGAAACAAAAGGCAAGAAAACTTGCTTAAAATGCAATATTATGCGAAATTCTGAGATTTGAAGGCCAAATCACATATCGTGATACTACATGAAATAGAATCTAAATATTGGTAAAAATGAATATATTTACGTAGTATCAAAGTACATGAAAAACGTGAAAAAAGTCACTATTTAACCATATTTGAGGATTTTAACTTCAAATCATAGAGCGAGGTGTCGTATTATTTAGATCCAAGAAAAGACATATGACAATGTTGTTTCCAATACAAATGATAAAAATCAATGTTTTTTCATAAGTATTAACTAAAATGTTCCTGATTTTCCGTTTGTATTACCGATGGAAGATGTACACGTAAAACCGCTCTAATCCGGCTGAAACGTCGATATATGCAATAAAAACCGAACTTCTTCCCTTTTCAATATCTTACTCAGTATTTTAACGAGAAACAAATAGATAATTTAAAATGAAGTATTTAAGGTTATTATCTAATCAATTATGTGTTTGCATCATTTTTATTGTATATATGTGAATTAATACCCATAGACTGAAAATTCACAAAAACGTGGAAAACGGCAAAATATTGCCTAATTCGATGATATTTTGTTTAAGTCACATAAAGGAAAAGGGGATGATAAACGTCAAAATATTGCTAAATTCGATGATTTTTCGTACGAAACAAAATGCAAGAAAACTTGCTTAAAATGCATTATTATGCGAAATTCTGAGATTTGAAGGCCAAATCACATATCGTGATACTACATGAAATAGGATCGAAATATTGGTAAAAATCAATATATTTACGTAGTATCAAACTACAGGAAAAACGTGAAAAAAGTCACTATTTAACCATATTTGAGGATTTTAACTTCAAATCATAGAGAGAGGTTTCGTATTATTTAGATCCAAGAAAAGACATATGACAATGTTGTTTCCAATACAAATTATAAAAATCAATGTGTTTTCATTAGAATTAACTAAAATGTTCCTGATTTTCCGTTTATATTACCGACGGAAGATGTACACGTAAAACCGCTCTAATCCGGCTGAAACGTCGATATATGCAATAAAAACCGAACTTCTCCCCTTTTCATTATCTTACTCAGTATTTTAACGAGAAACAAATAGTTGATTGAAAATGAAGTATTTACGGTTATTATCTAATCAATTATGTGTTTGCATAATTTTTATCGTATATATATGAATTAATACCCATAGACTGAAAATTCACAAAAACGTGGAAAACGGCAAAATATTGCCTAATTCGATGACATTTTGTTTAAGTCACATAAAGGAAAATGGGATGATAAACGTCAAAATATTGCTAAATTCGATGATTTTTCGTACGAAACAAAAGGCAAGAAAACTTGCTTAAAATGCAATATTATGCGAAATTCTGAGATTTGAAGGCCAAATCACATATCGTGATACTACATGAAATAGAATCGAAATATTGGTAAAAATGAATATATTTACGTAATATCAAACTACATGAAAAACGTGAAAAAAGTCAATATTTAACCATATTTGAGGATTTTAACTTCAAATCATAGAGAGAGGTTTCATATTATTTAGATCCAAGAAAAGATATATGACAATGTTGTTTCCAATACAAATGATAAAAATGAATGTGTTTTCATTAGAATTAACTAAAATGTTCCTGATTTTCGTTTATATTACCGAGGGAAGATGTACACGTAAAACCGCTCTAATCTGGCTGAAACGTCGATATATGCAATAAAAACCGAACTTCTCCCCTTTTCAATATCTTACTCAGTATTTTACGAGAAACAAATAGATGACTGAAAATGAAGTATTTAAGGTTATTATCTAATCAATTATGTGTTTGCATAATTTTTATCGTATATATATGAAATAATACCCATAGAGTGAAAATTCACAAAAACGTGGAAAAACCGCAAAATATTGCCTAATTCGATGATATTTTGTTTAAATCAAATAAAGGAAAAGGAGATGATAAACGTCAAAATATTGCTAAATTCGATGATTTTTCGTACGAAACAAAAGGCAAGAAAACTTGCTTAAAATGCAATATTATGCGAAATTCTGAGATTTGAAGGCCAAATCACATATCGTGATACTACATGAAATAGAATCGAAATATTGGTAAAAATGAATATATTTACGTAGTATCAAACTACATGAAAAACGTGAAAAAAGTCACTATTTAACCATATTTGAGGATTTTAACTTCAAATCATAGAGCGAGGTTTCGTATTATTTAGATCCAAGAAAAGACATATGACAATGTTGTTTCCAATACAAATGATAAAAATCAATGTTTTTTCATAAGTATTAACTAAAATGTTCCTGATTTTCCGTTTGTATTACCGATGGAAGATGTACACGAAAATCGCTCTATTCCGGCTGAAACGTCGATATATGCAATAAAAAACAGAACTTCTCCCCTTTTCAATATCTTACTCAGTATTTTAACGAGAAACAAATAGATGATTGAAAATGAAGTATTTAAGGTTATTACCTAATCAATTATGTGTTTGCGTCATTTTTATCGTATATATATGAATTAATACCCATAGACTGAAAATTCACAAAAACGTGGAAAACGGCAAAATATTGCCTAATTCGATGATATTTTGTTTAAGTCACACAAAGGAAAAGGGGATGATAAACGTCAAAATATTGCTAAATTCGATGATTTTTCGTACGAAACAAAAGGCAAGAAAACTTGCTTAAAATGCAATATTATGCGAAATTCTGAGATTTGAAGGCCAAATCACATATCGTGATACTACATGAAATAGAATCGAAATATTGGTAAAAATGAATATATTTACGTAATATCAAACTACATGAAAAACGTGAAAAAAGTCAATATATAACCATATTTGAGGATTTTAACTTCAAATCATAGAGAGAGGTTTCATATTATTTAGATCCAAGAAAAGATATATGACAATGTTGTTTCCAATACAAATGATAAAAATGAATGTGTTTTCATTAGAATTAACTAAAATGTTCCTGATTTTCGTTTATATTACCGAGGGAAGATGTACACGTAAAACCGCTCTAATCTGGCTGAAACGTCGATATATGCAATAAAAACCGAACTTCTCCCCTTTTTAATATCTTACTCAGTATTTTACGAGAAACAAATAGATGACTGAAAATGAAGTATTTAAGGTTATTATCTAATCAATTATGTGTTTGCATAATTTTTATCGTATATATATGAAATAATACCCATAGAGTGAAAATTCACAAAAACGTGGAAAAACGGCAAAATATTGCCTAATTCGATGATATTTTGTTTAAATCAAATAAAGGAAAAGGGGATGATAAACGTCAAAATATTGCTAAATTCGATGATTTTTCGTACGAAACAAAAGGCAAGAAAACTTGCTTAAATGCAATATTATGCGAAATTCTGAGATTTGAAGGCCAAATCACATATCGTGATACTACATGAAATAGAATCTAAATATTGGTAAAAATGAATATATTTACGTAGTATCAAACTACATGAAAAACGTGAAAAAAGTCACTATTTAACCATATTTGAGGATTTTAACTTCAAATCATAGAGCGAGGTTTCGTATTATTTAGATCCAAGAAAAGACATATGACAATGTTGTTTCCAATACAAATGATAAAAATCAATGTTTTTTCATAAGTATTAACTAAAATGTTCCTGATTTTCCGTTTGTATTACCGATGGAAGATGTACACGAAAATCGCTCTATTCCGGCTGAAACGTCGATATATGCAAAAAAAACAGAACTTCTCCCCTTTTCAATATCTTACTCAGTATTTTAACGAGAAACAAATAGATGATTGAAAATGAAGTATTTAAGGTTATTACCTAATCAATTATGTGTTTGCGTCATTTTTATCGTATATATAATGAATTAATATCCATAGACTGAAAATTCACAAAAACGTAGAAAACGGCAAAATATTGCCTAATTCGATGATATTTTGTTTAAGTCACATAAAGGAAAATGGGATGATAAACGTCAAAATATTGCTAAATTCGATGATTTTTCGTACGAAACAAAATGCAAGAAAACTTGCTTAAAATGCAATATTATGCGAAATTCTGAGATTTGAAGGCCAAATCACATATCGTGATACTACATGAAATAGAATCGAAATATTGGTAAAAATGAATATATTTACGTAGTATCAAACTACATGAAAAACGTGAAAAAAGTCACTATTTAACCATATTTGAGGATTTTAACTTCAAATCATAGAGCGAGGTTTCGTATTATTTAGATCCAAGAAAAGACATATGACAATGTTGTTTCCAATACAAATGATAAAAAATCAATGTTTTTTTTATAAGTATTAACTAAAATGTTCCTGATTTTCCGTTTGTATTACTAATGGAAGATGTACACGAAAATCGCTCTATTCCGGCTGAAACGTCGATATATGCAATAAAAACAGAACTTCTCCCCTTTTCAATATCTTACTCAGTATTTTAACGAGAAACAAATAGATGATTGAAAATGAAGTATTTAAGGTTATTACCTAATCAATTATGTGTTTGCGTCATTTTTATCGTATATATAATGAATTAATATCCATAGACTGAAAACTCACAAAAACGTAGAAAACGGCAAAATATTGCCTAATTCGATGATATTTCGTTTAAGTCACATAAAGGAAAATGGGATGATAAACGTCAAAATATTGCTAAATTCGATGATTTTTCGTACGAAACAAAATGCAAGAAAACTTGCTTAAAATGCAATACTATGCGAAATTCTGAGATTTGAAGGCCAAATCACATATCGTGATACTACATGAAATAGAATCGAAATATTGGTAAAAATGAATATATTTACGTAGTATCAAACTACATGAAAAAAGTCACTATTTAACCATATTTGAGGATTTTAACTTCAAATCATAGAGCGAGGTTTCGTATTATTTAGATCCAAGAAAAGACATATGACAATGTTGTTTCCAATACAAATTATAAAAATCAATGTGTTTTCATTAGAATTAACTAAAATGTTCCTGATTTTTCGTTTATATTACCGAGGGAAGATGTAAACGTAAAACCGCTCTAATCCGGCTGAAACGTCGATATATGCAATAAAAACCGAACTTCTCCCCTTTTCATTATTTTACTCAGTATTTTAACGAGAAACAAATAGATGATTGAAAATGAAGTATTTAAGGTTATTATCTAATCAATTATGTGTTTGCATCATTTTTATCGTATATATATGAATTAATACCCATAGACTGAAAATTCACAAAAACGTGGAAAACGGCAAAATATTGCCTAATTCGATGATATTTTGTTTAAGTCACATAAAGGAAAAGGGGATGATAAACGTCAAAATATTGCTAAATTCGATGATTTTTCGTACGAAACAAAAGGCAAGAAAACTTGCTTAAAATGCAATATTATGCGAAATTCTGAGATTTGAAGGCCAAATCACATATCGTGATACTACATGAAATAGTATCGAAATATTGGTAAAAATGAATATATTTACGTAATATCAAACTACATGAAAAACGTGAAAAAAGTCAATATTTAACCATATTTGAGGATTTTAACTTCAAATCATAAAGCGAGGTTTCGTATTATTTAGATCCAAGAATAGACATATGACAATGTTGTTTCCAATACAAATGATAAAAATCAATGTGTTTTCATTAGAATTAACTAAAATGTTCCTGATTTTCCGTTTATATTACCGAGGGAAGATGTACACGTAAAACCGCTCTAATCCGGCTGAAACGTCGATATATGCAATAAAAACCGAACTTCTTCCCTTTTCAATATCTTACTCAGTATTTAACGAGAAACAAATAGATAATTGAAAATGAAGTATTTAAGGTTATTATCTAATCAATTATGTGTTTGCATCATTTTTATTGTATATATATGAATTAATACCCATAGACTGAAATTCACAAAAACGTGGAAAACGGCAAAATATTGCCTAATTCGATGATATTTTGTTTAAGTCACATAAAGGAAAAGGGGATGATAAACGTCAAAATATTGCTAAATTCGATGATTTTTCGTACGAAACAAAATGCAAGAAAACTTGCTTAAAATGCATTATTATGCGAAATTCTGAGATTTGAAGGCAAATCACATATCGTGATACTACATGAAATAGAATCGAAATATTGGTAAAAATCAATATATTTACGTAGTATCAAACTACAGGAAAAACGTGAAAAAAGTCACTATTTAACCATATTTGAGGATTTTAACTTCAAATCATAGAGAGAGGTTTCGTATTATTTAGATCCAAGAAAAGATATATGACAATGTTGTTTCCAATACAAATGATAAAAATGAATGTGTTTTCATTAGAATTAACTAAAAGTTCCTGATTTCGTTATATTACCGAGGAAGATGTACACGTAAAACCGCTCTAATCGGCTGAAACGTCGATATATGCAATAAAAACCGAACTTCTCCCCTTTTCAATATCTTACTCAGTATTTTACGAGAACAAATAGATGATGAAAATGAAGTATTTAAGGTTATTATCTAATCAATTATGTGTTTGCATAATTTTATCGATATATATGAATAATACCCATAGACTGAAAATTCACAAAAACGTGGAAAAACGGCAAAATATTGCCTAATTCGATGATATTTGTTTAAGTCACATAAAGGAAAAGGGGATGATAAACGTCAAAATATTGCTAAATTCGATGATTTTTCGTACGAAACAAAATGCAAGAAAACTTGCTTAAAATGCAATATTATGCGAAATTCTGAGATTTGAAGGCCAAATCACATATCGTGATACTACATGAAATAGAATCTAAATATTGGTAAAAATGAATATATTTACGTAGTATCAAACTACATGAAAAACGTGAAAAAAGTCACTATTTAACCATATTTGAGGATTTTAACTTCAAATCATAGAGCGAGGTTTCGTATTATTTAGATCCAAGAAAAGACATATGACAATGTTGTTTCCAATACAAATGATAAAAATGAATGTGTTTTCATTAGAATTAACTAAAATTGTTCCTGATTTTCGTTTATATTACCGAGGGAAGATGTACAGTAAAACCGCTCTAATCTGGCTGAAAAGTCGATATATGCAATAAAAACCGAACTTCTCCCCTTTTCAATATCTTACTCAGTATTTTACGAGCAACAAATAGATGACTGAAAATGAAGTATTTAAGGTTATTATCTAATCAATTATGTGTTTGCATAATTTTTATCGTATATATATGAAATAATACCCATAGAGTAAAATTCACAAAAACGTGGAAAAACCGCAAAATATTGCCTAATTCGATGATATTTTGTTTAAATCAAATAAAGGAAAAGGGGATGATAAACGTCAAAATATTGCTAAATTCGATGATTTTTCGTACGAAACAAAAGGCAAGAAAACTTGCTTAAATGCAATATTATGCGAAATTCTGAGATTTGAAGGCCAAATCACATATCGTGATACTACATGAAATAGAATCTAAATATTGGTAAAAATGAATATATTTACGTAGTATCAAACTACATGAAAAACGTGAAAAAAGTCACTATTTAACCATATTTGAGGATTTTAACTTCAAATCATAGAGCGAGGTTTCGTATTATTTAGATCCAAGAATAGACATATGACAATGTTGTTTCCAATACAAATGATAAAAATCAATGTGTTTTCATTAGAATTAACTAAAATGTTCCTGATTTTCCGTTTATATTACCGAGGGAAGATGTACACGTAAAACCGCTCTAATCCGGCTGAAACGTCGATATATGCAATAAAAACCGAACTTCTTCCCTTTTCAATATCTTACTCAGTATTTTAACGAGAAACAAATAGATAATTGAAAATGAAGTATTTAAGGTTATTATCTAATCAATTATGTGTTGCATCATTTTTATTGTATATATATGAATTAATACCCATAGACTGAAAATTCACAAAAACGTGGAAAACGGCAAAATATTGCCTAATTCGATGATATTTTGTTTAAGTCACATAAAGGAAAAGGGGATGATAAACGTCAAAATATTGCTAAATTCGATGATTTTTCGTACGAAACAAAATGCAAGAAAACTTGCTTAAAATGCATTATTATGCGAAATTCTGAGATTTGAAGGCCAAATCACATATCGTGATACTACATGAAATAGAATCGAAATATTGGTAAAAATCAATATATTTACGTAGTATCAAACTACAGGAAAAACGTGAAAAAAGTCACTATTTAACCATATTTGAGGATTTTAACTTCAAATCATAGAGAGAGGTTTCGTATTATTAGATCCAAGAAAGACATATGACAATGTTGTTTCCAATACAAATTGATAAAAATCAATGTGTTTTCATTAGAATTAACTAAAATGTTCCTGATTTTCCGTTTATATTACCGACGGAAGATGTACACGTAAAACGCTCTAATCCGGCTGAAACGTCGATATATGCAATAAAAACCGAAACTTCTCCCCTTTTCATTATCTTACTCAGTATTTTAACGAGAAACAAATAGTTGATTGAAAATGAAGTATTTACGGTTATTATCTAATCAATTATGTGTTTTGGGAATTTTTATCGTATATATATGAATAATACCCATAGACTGAAAATCACAAAAACGTGGAAAACGGCAAAATATTGCCTAATTCGATGATATTTTGTTTAAGTCACACAAGGAAAGGGGATGATAAACGTCAAAATATTGCTAAATTCGATGATTTTTCGTACGAAACAAAATGCAAGAAAACTTGCTTAAAATGCAATATTATGCGAAATTCTGAGATTTGAAGGCCAAATCACATATCGTGATACTACATGAAATAGAATCGAAATATTGGTAAAATCAATATATTTACGTAGTATACAAACTACATGAAAAACGTGAAAAAAGTCACATTTAACCATATTTGAGGATTTTAACTTCAAATCATAGAGAGAGGTTTCATATTATTTAGATCCAAGAAAAGATATATGACAATGTTGTTTCCAATACAAATGATAAAAATGAATGTGTTTTCATTAGAATTAACTAAAATGTTCCTGATTTTCGTTTATATTACCGATGGAGATGTACACGTAAAACCGCTCTAATCTGGCGAAACGTCGATATATGCAATAAAAACCGAACTTCTCCCCTTTTAATATCTTACTCAGTATTTTACGAGAAAAAATAGATGACTGAAAATGAAGTATTTAAGGTTATTATCTAATCAATTATGTTTGCATAATTTTTATCGTATATATATGAAATAATACCCATAGAGTGAAAATTCACAAAAACGTGGAAAAACC